>NW_026897425.1:0-33263 GCF_033153095.1 Gastrolobium bilobum | reverse complement strand
TTTATTCTTCCTTTACTGGGAATCAACTGCAAATAAGAAAATTAATCTATTTAACACAAATCTCCTATGATTATGTAATTGTGTAATCAATGATTAAAATTCCAACAACTATACAACTCAGCAAATATTATCTCATTTCAACACTCCCCCTCAAGTTGGTGCATAGATATCAATCATGCCCAATAACCCAAGTGCGCAAGTTCACGCATCAAGAATAATGGGTGTATTAAGGCCCAGATTATCGTTCCCACGAGGACAGAACTCTAAATATTGTCTTAAACTATTCTATAAAGAATGAAAACGAAAGAAAAGTTAGTGATTGAATTGTCTGGTCAAACGTTCCATACTGTCTTGATACGTTCCTCAAGAACAGTAAGTTCAGTATGATGTCGAACAATTGCTCGCTGGGTTATATATGTGATCTGATGGGACGTAAATTTCCCATCTAAGCCCATTTTGATGGCAAAAGACCAAACGTTCCCTCATCTGATGAGAAACTTCATCATGAAAATCACTTGTTTTACACATTTGTGACAAAAACACAGTGGAACGGATGGTAACGTATTCCTTTAAAATATATTAAAATGGGGGAACGGACTGAGACGCATTTAATGCACCTGCTCCATTCCTTTACTTTTTTATTTTTTTCTCTTTATCACTGAATCTGCTGTGCATATATATACCTGTGCTATTGGTTTATGAGTGAAGAGTTTGAAACAGACTCTGACCACTATTGAGTTGAAGCCAGAACGTACACTCCATAGGAGAAGAAGGAACCTCAGGGAAGAATTTCCTGAAAACATGGCTTCACAATAATAACAATGATTCCCCCTGAACAAAACTTCAGAGAGGAACATACCGGAGTAATCCTTCCCCCTGTCTTCAATGGACTCCCTGCACAATTTCCTCACAACATTCCAAGATATTTGTGAACTGAGGGTGGCTGATCGAGGTTATTCCCTCACTCCTTGGGCTTAAAAGCTAAAACAGAGGTTCCCCCTGGATCAATCCACAAACTCTCAACAAGTTCATAGAGCTGCTCCTTTTGAGAGCTGACCAAGCAGCACCAAGGATGGAAGTCTTACAACTCACAGCAACTGAAACAGAACCATGCTCAGCCTGTGGTGACCTTCATGACTCAACAGACTGCCCATCCACTGCATTGGTGTGTTATGCAGAAAATTTTGGCAATAGGAACTTCACCAGAGACAATCAACAAGCAGGACGAAATACACATTCAAGCCCTGGAGGAACTATCATTAAGGATCAGAACCACAAGCACCCAATGGAGGCCACCCATTAACCAGAGACCATTCAACAACAATCAGCAGCAGTATCAGCAAGGTAGCAGCAGTGGAACGTTTGAACAAAGAAGAAACAACTACGTTCCGTTCCACAGAGATGACCAACGCATCAACACCCTGGAAAATTATGTCAAGGAATATGTCACCAGGAATGATGCAGTGGTCAGGAACATTGAGTCCCATCTGGGGCAGATTGCTGCCAACCTTCAAACTAGAACACAAGGATCACTAGCAGGGAATACTGACGTCCCTTCAACAACCTCGCCAAAAGTAGCATCTATCTCTCCTTCAGAGAAAATCAAAGCTGTCACCTTAAGAAGTGGGAAAGCCACAGCACAGCCCACAGTTCAACCAAAGGAAAAGGAACAGACTGAAGCATCTGAAGCAGCCCCAAAAGCACAACAACAATCACCAGTCACAGATGAACAGAACCTGAAAATAAAGCCAACAGCCAACCAATCAGTCCAACTCAAAGCAGGCAAATATTAACAAAAATTCCGTTCCCTCAAAGAACAAAAAAGCAACAGGAGGATAAGCACTTTGGAAAGTTCCTGGACATTTTAAAACAACTTCACATCAACATTCCTCTGGTGGACGCACTAGAACAGATGCCCAGGTACGTAAAATTCATGAAAGATGTCCTCTAAAAAAAAGAGGAATAACGGAATATGAGACTGTAAAAATGACACAAGAGAGTTGCCAGTACTTAGGCAGACTCCCACCTAAGCTTCAAGACCCAGGAAGCTTCACCATTCCTTGCATTATAGGAGACATGTACCAAGGGAATGTCTTGTGTGATTTAGGGGCCAACATCAATCTCATGCCCCTATCTGTCTTCAAACAATTATCCACTGGACCAGCTAAACCCACCACGGTGACTTTGCAAATGGCAGACAGATCCATCGTCAAGCCAGAAGGGAAGATTGAAGATCTGCTAGTCAAAGTAGACAAATTTATCTTACCCGCTGACTTCATCATTCTGGATTATGAAGCTGACGTTGACGTTCCCATCATTCTGGGTAGACCGTTCCTAGCAACTGGAGGAGCAGTTATCAATGTACAAAAAGGGGAACTAACCATGAGAGTTCATGACGATGAGATCAAGTTCAATATTGTCAAAGCAATAAAGTTCCAGGATGAAGGAGAAGACTTGGAAGAATGTTCTGCTCTCACTTTGTTAGACAATCAGCCTAGCAGAAAAACAGAGGAAGAAGAATAGGAGGAAGAAGAAGAAGATCCACAACAGGAAGAGCAGAGTTGCTATCTGTAAGAAAGAAGGCCTGAACCTTTGATAAGAACTGAAAAGGAGAAGCAGCTCAAAAGACCTTCTTCAGAAAAACCTCCTGATTTAGAACTAAAACCCCTTCCCCAACATTTGAAGTATGCATATCTGGGGAACAACAACACCCTTCCTGTGATCATTTCTTCATTTCTTACCAAGGAACAAGAAGAACTGTTGCTTGACAAGCTCAAAAAGTATCAAGGAGCCATCGGTTGGACCATAGCTGATCTCAAAGGTATCAGTCCCTCATTCTGTATGCATAAAATATTATTGACTGATCCTAACAGTTTTTCAGTGGAACACCAAAGAAGATTGAACCCTATAATGAAAGAAGTGGTGAGAAAGGAAGTCATCAAATGGCTGGATGCAGGGATCATATACCCAATATCTGACAGCAGTTGGGTAAGTCCTGTCCAATGCGTCCCCAAAAAGGGAGGCATAACAGTGGAGAAGAATGAAAAGAATGAGCTGATACCTGTAAGAAAGGTTACAGGATGGAGAATCTGCCAAGATTACAGGAAGCTCAACAATGCCACCAGGAAGGACCATTTCCCACTCCCTTTTACAGATCAGATGCTGGACCACCTAGCAGGAAAAGAATACTTCTGCTTCCTTGATGGATATTCGGGGTATAATCAAATTGCCTTGGCACCAGAAGATCAACATAAAACCACCTTCACCTGCCCATATGGAACGTTCGCTTTCAGAAGGATGCCCTTCGGGTTATGTAATGCACCAGCAACGTTCCAGAGGTGTATGTTCTCAATCTTTTCTGATCTAATAGGTGAAGGAGTAGAAGTCTTTATGGATGATTTTTCAGTACTGGGAACGTCATATGATCACTGCTTGGACAACTTAGAAGAAGTCCTTCAAAGGTGTCTGTCCTCTAATCTAGTGCTTAATTGGGAAAAATGCCACTTCATGGTGAAAGAAGGAATAGTCCTGGGACACAAGATTTCCAGAGAAGGACTGGAAGTGGATCAAGCCAAAGTAGAAGCTATAGCAAAAATGCCGCCACCAGTAAGTGTAAAAACCTTGAGATCTTTTTTAGGGCATGCAGGCTTTTACAGAAGGTTTGTTAAAGATTTTTCCAAAATAGCTAGACCTTTGTGCCACTTATTAGAAAAAGATATAAAATTTGAGTTTAACTCTGATTGTGTGAAAGCTTTTGAATCTTTGAAAAATAAGCTCATCACCACGCCTGTCATCCAACCTCCAGACTGGAACTTACCCTTTGAACTAATGTGCGATGCAAGTGATCATGCTATTGGGGTAGTTCTGGGCCAGAGGAAGGACAAACTTTTTCGTAGCATATATTACGCCAGTAAAACTCTAAATGAAGCTCAGGTGAACTACACAGTCACTGAAAAGGAGCTATTGGCTGTAGTATATGCTTGTGAAAAATTCAGGCCTTACATTTTAGGATCAAAAGTTACTGTCCATACTGACCATGCAGCTCTCAAGTACCTCTTCTCGAAAAAGGAAGCAAAACCAAGATTGATAAGATGGGTCCTACTGCTGCAAGAGTTCAATCTGGAGATCAAAGAAAGAAAAGGATGTGAAAATCAAATTGCAGATCATCTGTCCAGATTGGAACACATTGAAGTGGGGCTACCAATCAAGGAAACGTTCCCTGACGAACAATTGTTTGTCATTAATCACATAGAGACAAATGCTCCTTGGTTTGCTGATATAGCCAACTTCCTTGTAGCAGGGCTGGAACCTTATGAGGCGAATAAAATGCAGAAGAAGAAATTTTTTCACGATTGCAGGAACTACCTCTGGGACGAACCACTACTGTTCAAAAGTTGCGCATACCAAATGATAAGAAGGTGCGTCCCAGAAGAAGAACAACCTCAAATCCTTCAACACTGCCATTCGTCCCCATATGGAGGACATCTAGGTGGAATCAGGACTGCCTCCAAGGTTCTTCAATCAGGTTTCTTCTGGCCTTCCCTTTTTAAAGATGCACTTCAATATGCAAAAAATTGTGATAAATGTCAAAGAGAAGGTAACTTGACTAAACAAAATGAAATGCCCCTCAATCCGATCCTAGAAGTTGAATTATTTGATGTTTGGGGCATTGATTTCATGGGACCTTTTCCTCCTTCGTGTGGGAACAAATTCATATTAATGGCTGTAGATTATGTAAGCAAGTGGGTAGAAGCAGTTGCTTTACCCACTAATGATGCTAAGGTGGTTATAAAATTTTTAAAGAGGAACATATTAACCAGATATGGAACCCCACGTTGTCTCATCAGCGACGGAGGGAAACATTTCATCAACCGCCAACTTGAGAGGTTGTTGGAGAAATATGGAGTCAAACACAAAGTTGCAACCCCATATCATCCACAAACCAGTGGTCTCATTGAAGTCTCTAACCGAGAGGTTAAGAGAATTTTAGAGAAGGTAGTTAATCCTTCTCGAAAAGACTGGTCTCTCAAGTTAGACGAGGCATTATGGGCTTACAGAACAGCATATAGAACACCCTTAGGGTGTTCCCCATACAGATTGATATTTGGCAAAGCTTGCCACCTCCCCCTCGAACTGGAGCACAAGGCTTACTGGGCAGTCCAAACCCTCAACATGGATGAAAAAACAGCTGGAGAGAAGAGATTGCTGCAACTCGAAGAATTAGAGGAGTTCAGAGGGAACACATACGAAAATCATAAATTGTACAAGGAGAAGATGAAGAAGTGGCACGATAAAAGGATCAGGAACAGAGATCTCAAACTCGGTCAGAAGGTGCTACTCTTCAACTCCAGACTCAGACTGTTCCCAGGTAAACTCAAATCAAGATGGACCGGGCTATATCAAATTGTTAACGATGCAGGAAACAGGACTTTTGAAATCCAAGGTTCAGAACATGGCTATTCCTTCAAGGTAAATGGGCACAGGTTGAAACTATACAATGATGAATCCTTTGATGAAAAAGAAGAAAGTATCCCTCTTTCTGAAACCCCGTGAGAGGTAAGTACCATATCTAGCTAAAGACATTAAACTAAGCGCTGACTGGGAGGCAACCCAGTAGATACATTTTTCTCTCTGACAAAGAGCAAAGTTTTGGGGTGGTTATCCATAACCACATAGCTCCCAAAAAGGAGGGAACGTCTGATGTTCCTCTCCAAAAAGTCCAAATAAAGTACGTTCCGTTCCAGGAACGTAGTTTTGGGGTGGTCCCTGACCACACAATCCCAATAAAAAATATATATAATATCTTAGCTTAGTTTGTTTTCAATTCTGTTTTTAATTTAGTTTTTTTCCGTTCCCTTGTAATTAATCTTTTTGAAATAGAAAAGACCATTTTTTTATCAAACTGTTTGGTATATGCATTTCAGTTATAGTATTAAGACTGCCCAATTCTTTTGGATTAACTAACATAAATGGAACACAAAGTCACTGACTAATCATGCTTGTTCTTTCTCTGAGTACTTGAAAATAGAAACAGTGCAGGGAATTTAATCCTTATATTTTTGAAAGAAGCTGATCTGTGTGAACTCAAACTGGTAATGAACAGAAAAATGCCAAACACCTACTTCTGAGAGCGTTCCTGAGGTGTAACCACAATGAAACTTCTCAGCTTGCCTTCATGTTGTAAGTACTGCTGAAGACAGAGGAATTCTGCTGTCAAGGATCAAAACAGAATCACACACTCACCTCACCTCCATCATACACCATCTGGTCAATCAGAAAGAACAAGGAACATACTCAACAATGAACAAAAAAGGACAGAAGAAAAACAAAGAAAAAGGGGAACAACCATTCAAAAGAATTCAAGAAAAACCAAAAAACCTTCCTCCAAAGGGGAAAAAGGTTCATGAAAAGGTGTTCCCTCAAAACAGAAAAAGTCCAAGTTCAAAGGCACAAAAGCTAAACGTTCCTTGATCCCACAAATCAGGCCACCACTTCTTCCACATTTCCATACACTTACCCAACAAAGAATCCTTGGAACGGAAGACAACTGTACTTTATAGGAACGCAGCAGAAAGGCAAGTTCTGAAGAATCACATCCAGGAATGGACAGAGCAAACACCAACCCATGAGTGACAGTGAGACAAAAGATCAGCAACCTTCTCTTATCTGGGGACAGAATCCTCTTACTGTTTACTATGGAGAGTAGTTCATTTTATGAAAAGTTCATGGTTGCTCCCTGGCTCAAGTTCCTTTCTGTTATGCTATTCTTTTAAATTGGGCAGACCAATACAATATTTCTGAGTTATTTGAGGACAACCAACAGTTTAGTTTTAGGGTGCTTGATGGGACATAAATTCGTTCTCATCTAAGCCCATTTTGATGGCAAAATACCAAACGTTCCCTCATCTGATGAGCAACTTCAGCATGAAAATCACTTGTTTTACACATTTGTGACAAAAACACAGTGGGGGAACGGATGGTAACGTATTCCTTTAAAATATATTAAAAGGGAAACGGACTGAGACGCATTTAATGCACCTGCTCCATTCATTTAATGCTTATGTACACTTTGTAGGTAACGTAGAGTTAAAGACTTCTAAAAAGTAAGGCGGCGCACAACCTGAGCAGCTGAAAACGTGAAGAGCAGAGAATTAAGAGTTCTCATTGGCTGAAAACAAAAGCAAAGCATGGGAAGGTCTGCAAACAATGGCTAGTCATCACCAAATCCTGTTCCATTCAGAAATTGACGCAAGCTTCACACTCTGCTGCTTCAGTCCCGTCCTCTCATTCAAGCAACTAGCTCCAAAGGAATTACAGTCTTGCCACTCCTCTTCCAGCTATAAATAGAACCACCCTCACACAAAAACATCTTCGAATCCTGGAGGGTTTGCAATCCGAAAGGAAGAGATCACTTAGTAGTAGTTAGTAACTTAGTTTAATTTTAAGTTGTAACTGTAGTTAAAGTTGTAAACAACCATCAAGACTCCTCACGAGCAAATACCCATCTTTCTCCATTTTCTGTTTCTTTTTGTAAACTGTCTTTTAAATTAATATGAGTGTTTTTCTCTTCGTTCCAATCGTTATCTCTTGTCTGAATCTCGGGTCTATGTGATCTCAGTTGAGAATAATTATGTTTAAACTATCAGCCATGAGCTGAACTATCTGTGGAACGGGTAAACTGTGAAACTCTTAAAGAACTGTTTTCAAAACTCTTGACCGAAGCTTTTTGTATTTCTTTGGCTAAGTAAGCTATATTCATTGTGCGCCAATGGAAATTGGGTACATTCTGAGAAAGTAACTTCCATAAGGAAGGGATTTCAGACAGCTTAGCTATTGGGGGAAGGTAGATGTCATGGCAAAAACGCTACTGGTCACCTTAGGAATAAGGGGCCAACTCGTCCATTTTAAGGTTATGAACTAAGTACCTGTTGGAGTCAAGGGAGCAATAGGAATATGGAAACTTGTGAGCCATCTAGACCATGAGCTGAGGAATCAGAGTTGGCAGGCAAAGAAACTGGGACAAAGCCAAAAGGTGCTAAGTCTTGAGCAGAGCAAACAACCCCTTTAAGAGTGAAGCAGTGAATCCATTCCTTCTGTTAAACTGTTTTAACCACCACCCTATTGTCTCTTGATTATAGTTATTTCTGTTTTAGTAGTTTTCATTTTATTTTATTTAGTACTTATAAAAACTCCAATGATTATTATCTCACCTTCTTTTAAACAGGAAGGATCACATACATAACGTAGCGAGCAACTGTTTGCCATCAGATTGAATCTACTGTTCCTGAGGAACGTTGTCAAGATAGTAGGGAACGTTTGACGAGACAGTTCATTTACTAACTTTTCTTCTCTTTTTCATTCTTTATAAACAGTGATAAAACAATAATTAGCACTCTATCCTCGTGGGAACGATAATTTGGGCATTAATACTCCATTTATTACTTGATGCGTGCACTTGCGCACTTGGTTGGAACTAAGGAACGAATCTGTGTTCTGCAAGAACAGAGGAACGTCCCCTATCAGAACTTATATTTTTCCACCATCAGCAAACCACCCAACATGATCCTTCCTATTTAAAAGAAGGTTTGATAATGATCATTGGAGTTTGATAGATACAAGATTAAACAAAGTAAAAATAAAACAGTAATAACTATAAGCAAGAGACAACAAGGTGGATGGTTTTAAAAACAGTTTAACAAAAGGAACGGATTCACTGCTCCATTCTTAAATAGTTATTTCCTCTGCTCAAGACTTAGCACTTCTTGGCTTTGCCCCAGTTTCTTATCTGCCAACTCTGATTCCTCAGCTCATGGATTTAGATGACTCACAAGTTTCCATATTCCTATGAGTCCCTTGGCTCCAACAGGTACTTAGTACAGAACCTTAAAATGGACGAAGTGGCCCCTTATTCCTAAGGTGACCAATAGTGTTTTTGCTATAACACTACCTTTCCCCAATGGCTAAGCTGTCTGAAATCCCTTCCTTAAGGAAGTTCTTTTCTCAGTATGTGTTCTTTTTGCATTGATACACAATGAATATAGCTTACTTAGCCAAAGAAATACAAAAAGCTTAAGTCAAGAGTTTTGGAAATAATTCATTAAGAGTTTTGCAGCTTATCCGTCCCACAAAGAATTCAGCCAATAGCTGATATTTTAAACATAATTATTCTAAACTGAAATCTCATAGACCCGAGATTCAGTTCAGAGATAATGATTGGGAAGAAAGGAAGAAACACTTATATTGAAATTAAACAAGAAAGATTACAACAAAATATAAAATGGAGAAGATGGTTGGTCCTCGTGGGGAGTCTTAATGGATGATACAGAGTAAGGGAGAAGGGTTGTCACTTAACTACAGTTACAACTATACAAAATTAAACTACTAACTAATACTAGGTGATCTCTTCTTTTAGGACTTCAATCCTTCCAGAATTCGATGATGTTTTTGTGTTTAGAATGTCATATTTATAGGCAGAAGAGGGAATGACAGTCTCGTAAATCCTTTGGAGTTGGTTTCTTGATTGAAGGAACGGGGCGGTGGCAACAGTGTTTGGAAGCTTGCAAATTGCTTAATAGGACAACTTTTGTTGATGATTAGTCGTTTTGTTGCAGTCCCCCATGCCTTGCTTTCTTCTTAGCCAATGAGAACTCTTGATTCTCTGCTGTTCACGTTTCTTGGTGCTTAAGTGGTGCACCGCCTTTGCTTTTAGAAGACGTTATTTCCACGTTTCCTGCAAAATGAACAGAAGCATTAAATGAAGGGAGCAGGTGTAATAAATGCTCTCAATCCATTCCCCTTTTAATATATTTTCAAAGGAATACATCATCATCCGTTCCCCCACTGTGTTTTTGTCACAAATGTGCAAAACAAGTGATTTACATGCTGAAGTTGCTCATCAGATGAGGGAACAGATGGTATTTTGCCATCAAAATGGACTTAGATGGGAACGAATTTACATGCCATCAAACACCCAAAACTAAACTGTTGGTTGTCATCAAACAACTCAGAAATAGTGGTTCAGACTGCTCAATTTCAAAGAATAGCTCATCAGAAAGAAACTTGAGCCAGTGAGCAATCATAATCTTTTCAAAAAATGAGCTACTCTCCATAGGTAACAAGTAAGAAGAATTTGTTCCAAGGTAAGTGAAGGTTGCTGATCTTCTGTCTCACTATCACTCAGGGCTTGGTGTTTTCTCTGTCCATTCCTGGTTGTGATTCTTCAGAACTTGCTTTTCTGCTGTTTTCCTATGAAGTGTAGATGTCTTTCATTCCAAGGATCTTTTGATAGGTGTGTTTATGGAGGTGTGGAAGAATGGTGGTCTTAAGTATGGGGTCAAGGAACGTTTACTTTTGTTCTTTTGAACTGGACTTTTCTGTTTGAGGGAACACCTTTTCTTTTTGTAGCTTTTCTTCCCGTGAAGGAAGGTTTTATGGTATTTTCTTCTGAATTCTTTTGAATGGTTGTTCCCTTTTTCTTTGTTTTTCTTCTTCTGTCATTTTTGTTCATTTTTGGATCTGTTCCTTGCCCTTTTTGGTTGACCTGGTGATGCGTTGGTGTTTATAGATGGAATGAAAGTGAGTGTGTGGTTCTGTTTTGTGATAGGGAGTGAGTGTATGGTTGGTTGATCCTTGGTGGTGGAATCCATCTGTTCTTCAGCAGTACTTACAGCATCAAGGAAAGTTTAGAAGTTTCATTGTGGTTACACCTCAGGAACGCTCTCATAAGTATGTGTTTGGCCTTTTTTCGTTCCTTACCAGCTTTATTTCACACAGATCAGCATCCCTAAAAAATCTGAATATTAAATTCTCTGCACTTTTCCTATTTCAAGCACTTAGAGAAAGAATAAGAATGATTAGTCAGTGACTTTGTGTTTCATATTGTTGGCCATTCAAAATTTTACAGCCTCAATACTATAACTAAAATGTATGTACCAAGCAGTTTGAACAAAAAAAGCTTTTTCATTGCAAAAAGAATATTTACAAGGGAACGGAAAGGGAAATAAAATAAACAATACTGAAAATATACTATAATCTAAAACAACTAGGAGGGTTTTCTCCTTTTCATTGGGGACGTCTTCTGTCCATGGTGGTATTCTTCTGTGCAGCTTCAGCTTCTTTAGCCTCATCAATTTCCTCTTGTGTCAATGGTCTTCTCATGAGCTGATCTCTTAGTCTTCTTATTTCAGCCTCAGGGAGCCATTTCTCTGCATCCTTCAGTAGATCGCTGATGATTGCAACCAGGTAATTGATGGTGGACCTCATCATTGTCCTACCACTGCAAATGTGCACAATTTGGCCTTCAACATCCAACAGCCTCATTTCCAACTCATAAACTCTCCCCTCCAAAAATGTTCCAAAGGCTTTGAGGGCTTCTTTGGTTTCTTTTCTCTCTTCAGAATGTTTGAGGAGGAGCTTACTAAGCAGTTTTTCAACTCTGAGGTTATGCAGGGAGTTGGAAAGTATCGGGGAGTCAGATGCTCTTCTGATCTCACCCTTGACGGCCTGTAATGTTGAGGCAGAAGATGCAGCACTGGTGTCCTGGATGGTTGTTCTGATGGTGCTGAGTTGCTGTTCTCTCTCTTCCTTCTGCTGTTCTTGGAAGTTGTTGAAGGAGGAAGAGAGTTGGTCCAATCCGTCCCTTAGAGCTTTTAGCTCCTCAGTAGTGCTTGTCATGTCAATTTGAGGAACGAATTGGTTTGCTGGCAGCAGCTTTTCTATTCTCTTCCCCAACATTTCGAAAATCTCAGCAATCCCAATTTGTGATTTTTTTTGTTGGAAGGGGAATTACTGGAATGGGGGAGGATGGTATCTGTTTGCTTGGCTGGCTGCTGCCAACAACAGGAGGTTCCTCAGGTGTTTGTCTGGGGTCAACCTCTGGTTGTTTGGATGATGATGGGGCTGCTTCAGTGTGTTCCTCTATTAGTGGAGGAACTTCCATCCCTTCCTCCTCTGCTAAAGCTCTAGCAAAAGCCTCATCCCTGAAGTATCAGGACGAATAACAGGGTAAGAGAGAGGACCTCCCAGACTGAGTTGCTTGGGAACATATGGCTTTTTCTTCTTTTTAGAGGGCTCCACAAGAGTCCCCTTTCCTTTGTCAATTTTCTTTTGTGGCTGAGCTTCTTGCTCAGCCACTGGTGTTTCTGCAGCAGGTGTTGCTTCCATTTTTGTTCTTCCTTCTCCTTGTTGTTGCCTGGGAGAGGGTTGTGGTGTGAAAGGTGCTGGTGAAGAGTGAGCAGGTGGTGAGGACAGAACATCTGAGAAGGTAGTGGCAGAGCTGCTTGGGGACGTCTCTTTAGCAGCTGGAATAGGTTTTGACGTTCTCCCAGCCTTCAACCTTTTTGCCAAAGGCTCATTGTCATCACTTCCCTCCTCTTTGTCAGAGAGGGTGATGGGTTTTTCAGAGGATGCTCCCTCTGACTTGGTGCTGCTGAAGGTTCTCTTCAGCCTTTGACTTGAACGTTCCCCCTTTCTTGGGGTAGCTTTGGCAGGGGATTTCTTCTTGCCCTGTTTGCTTTCAGTAGCAACAGGGGCATCCTTTTTCATCTTGGTGGGAGGGGGGAATGGTTCTTCTTGCCATAATGTAGGCAGAAGTGGTGGATTTTGAAGGAGTGGCCTTGGAGGATTTCTTCTGAGGGGCCACAGGGGCATCCTCATCATCATCACTGGTGACAGTGCGTCTGAGTGTTTCAAGAATTGCCTGATCTGTATCAATGTAGGTGCTCCTTAGATCGTTAGGTCTTGCCATCGATGACAGATGCCACCTTCATTATGTCACCTTCGTGAGCTTCCACACCAGCTCTTAGGCAGAGCTTTGTGATTAGGCAGGGGAGGCAGACGGTGGTCTTCCTTATCTCTCTTTTCAAACTGTCATAAATAAGAGGTACTGCATCAAAAGGAATGTTCCTCATGATGCAGTAGATTTGAACTTGGAGGGCCCACTTGACAGTGACCTCATGAGTGGGGGAGGTGAGGTTGGAGTTGGCAAACAGTGCCCAGAATCTGGCCTCATCCTTCATGCTGCCTTTGCAGAGGGACCCTTTGGTGTAGGTGGGGTTCCTAATGGCTATTGTCTCCTTCATGTCCCCTAGAAATTTGGACACATCCTTGCTGTCTATGTACTCCTGGTATGGACATTTGGAAATGGTGGGAAGGTAGAGTACTTCCTTGATAGCAGCGGGGGAGAATGATACCTGCTTACCCCTCACTGTGACCACATCAGTGGCGTCTTTCTGAGGCAGCCTCCTTGCCTGGTAGAGAAACTCACCCACTATGAAGACATTCATCTCACGTTCGTCAGTGGCAAAATGAAGCCATTTAAGGCTGGTTAAGGCTTTCTTTACGAATGGGGGTAGAACAAGTTTGTCCTGCTGCATGGATATATTTCTTTCTGTGTACAGATGGATAATGGGTTCGGTGAGTTCAGGCTCTTGGTCACGGCTGGCTACAGGAATCACTTTTACTGAGAGTTTGCTCATTTTTGGCAGAAAGGAGGTTAGGGTAACAATGCAGAAGGTGGGCAAAAGTCTCTAAGTTAGTGGGAACTAGTAAAACTTGAAGGAATAAGGGGTTGAGTTTAAATAGATAACAAGAGGAGGGAAATAGAGAGGTTTCTGGGACATGGAGGTTAAGGAGAAGGAGTGGAAGAGGTAGTGGAATGAGGATGTTATAGAATGAAGGGTTAGGGTTAGTGGTCTGTAACTGGTGACGATGATTGTAAGGATATGGAACGATTAGAAACGTGGGGGAGAGGGAAAGATGAAAAGGGGTCAGTTGTGTTAATGGGTAATGAGACAGTTGCTTTTTCAGGGCACGTTTTCAAGATTTGCAATAAATGAAAATTTGATACGGCTGCGTACTTTTTGAGTGACTCAGCAGGGACAGGTGTCCCAGTCACTCTTATCTCCTAACCCAGGGAACGTTCCCTTTATCTTTTCCTAATTAAATAAAAAAGGAAAATGTAATAAAGGTGCTGACTAATTGGATATAAACCTAATCTAATAAAGGAGGGGGATTCTTATTTGTACAAGTGGTACTTCAAACTTGGAACGAGCATGAATAAATTAACGATACTCAATAGAATTTGATCAATCCTTTTTTCTGTCGTTAAGGTAGAGAACTGAACCAAGAATTCTCTTTCTTTATCATCAATCGAATCGCTGTTCGAGACCCAGGATTCCCCCGTGAATACTCCGCCAGTATGAAAAGTTCAAATCCAATTATCTCTCGATATGTTCCTAAAAAAATCCGGTTTCCAAAAAATTTGTGGAATTTTATCGATATAGAACACTCATATCGATAAAAGAGCGCTCGATCAGTGAGCTATTACGCACTCTTTCAAGGGTGGCCGCTACTACAAAGAGTACTATACCCTTGATCGTGAAATATCGATTGCTTGTTGAACGCTGTGAATTGCGGCCGTACAGATATATGATTTTTTTCTTATCTGTCACATTTGAATTTACAATAGGCGTAGCAGTTGACTGGACATCTAGCGGTAAAGCACTGTTTCGGTGCGGGCCGCGAGAGCGGTACCAAATCGAGGCCGCATCGGTCAATTCCGGATAAAAAATGGGTTATCTCGTTTCATGGGGGATCGGCAAATTATTGGTGTTTGTTGCCTGGTGCAACAAGATCCAGTTGGTAAGGAGGAAAAATTCTCTTCATTTTTTTAGTCACGTTTTCTTGGCTTTGTGTATTGAAGTGAAATAATTTTTTTGTGCAATACGGTGTATTGCAAATCATAGTATTCATTCTTATGTGAATGGGAATGAAAAACAAGAGATACGAGCAGATCTAATTAGATTAGTGTCTATAATAGATTTCTTTTGTATAATACTAATCGATAGGGCCTCGTCGCCGTAGTAAATAGTAGAGTAGATAAAATCGAATTTGTTTCTTCGTCTTTACAAAAAAAGGGAGTAATTAACTGTGACACGTTCACTAACGTGTTGGGATCTAGAAATATTTTGTGATGAACGTACTGGAAAAACCCCGGAATTCACAATGGGCAATCCTGAGCCAAATCCCGTTTTCCGAAAACAAAGAAAAGCTCAGAAAGCGATATAATAATAATTACTATTTACTACAATTTATAATAATTTTTCAAAAGTATATATTTTAAATTTTTTTTTTTGAAGGAAAATTGGGATTGTGTGGTTAGTCAACCACCCCAAAACTACGTTTCTGGAACGGAACGTGCCTTGTTTGGACTTTGGAGTGGAACATCAGTCGTTCCCTCCTTTTGGGAGCTCTGTGGTTAAGAGTAACCACCCTAAAACTTTGCTCTTTGTTAGAGAGAAAATGTATCCACTGGGTTCCTCCCAGTCAGCGCTTAGTTTAAAATCTTTAGCTAGACATGGTACTTACCTTTCAGGTTTCTGGGGAAGTTATTGAGGGAACTTCCTGACCACTGCGTCATTCCTGGTGACATATTCCTTGACATAGTTTTCCAGGGTGTTAATGCGTTGGTCATCTCTGTGGAACGGAACGTAATTGTTTCTTCTTTGTTCAAACGTTCCACTGCTACTACCTTGCTGGTACTGATGCTGATGCGTGTTGAATGGTCTTTGGTTCATGGGTGGCCTCCATTGGGGATTATGGTTCTGATCTTTGGTGATAGTTCCTCTAGGATTTGAATTGGTATTGTGTCCTGCTTGCTGATTGTCTCTGGTGAAGTTTCTGTTGCCAAAGTTTTCTGCATAACACACCAATGCAGTGGATGGACAGTCTGTTGAGTCATAAAGGTCACCACAGGCTGAACATGGTTCAGTTTCAGCTGCTGTGAGTTGTAAGACTTCCATCCTTGGTGCTTCTTGATCAGCTTTCAGGTTCTTCACCTCATTCATGAGTGATGCCAGCTTGGCTTCCATGGCAGTTTGTTTCTCTAGTTCTAGCATGCCAGGCTTCCTTACTGGGTTTACCCTGTCTATTGGCCATTGGAGACATCTTTCTGCAGTGCCTTCTATAATTTCATACCTGGATTCAAGTGTTCCTGTAAAAAAATATCCTCCTGCAGCAAAATCTAAATGTGACTGAGAAGTATGGTCAAGTCCCTTATAAAAAAGATTGTAACACTCCCCAACTTTCTACCCCATGGTTTGGACATTTTCTGATGATGTCCTTGTATCTCTCCCAAGCTTCATAGATATTTTCTCCATAAAACATCCTGAAGTTAGAGAGCTCTGCTCTCACATCAGCTTGTCGAGACATAGGGAGAAACCTCTATAAGAACTTGTTAGAGAGTTCCTCCCATGTGTGGATTGATCCAGGGGTGAGAGTTTTCATCCATGTTTTTGCTTTCAAACCCAAGGAGTGGAGGAATAACCTCATTCTCATACTCTCCTCTGTCACACCCT
Organism: Gastrolobium bilobum; assembly: GCF_033153095.1. Classification (NCBI taxonomy): domain Eukaryota; kingdom Viridiplantae; phylum Streptophyta; class Magnoliopsida; order Fabales; family Fabaceae; genus Gastrolobium; species Gastrolobium bilobum. The sequence goes on along the minus strand of NW_026897425.1, from coordinate 16,908 downwards.
TAGCTTTAAAATTATCACAAATATCTTGAAATGTTGTGAGGTATGTGTAAGGATCTTCTGCAGGGAGTCCATTGAAGACTCTAGCTTCCATAATCATGTGAAACATGATAGGTTTGAGTTCAAAATTGGCTGCTACAAGGGGGAGGATTACTCCCCTGTCTGGTCTGTTCCTAAAAAGAGCAGCCAGAGTTCTGAAATTTTGTTCAGGAGGAATATCTTCATTATTATTGTGATCAGCCATGTTTTCAAAGATTTCTTCCCTGAGGTTTCTTCATCTTCTGTGAAAGGTACGTTCTGGTTCATGGTTAAAGAGAAACTCAGGTATTTCAATGGAGTGGTCAGAGTTTGTTTCAAACTCTTCACTCATAAACCATAAAATAAAATATACAGAGTATGTACTAAAACAGTAATAAGAACAAAATTTAGTGTTTCTTTCCCCGGAAACGGCGCCAAAAACTTGTTGGATGGTTTGCTGATGGTGGAAAAATATATATTCTGATGGGGGACGTTCCTCTGTTCTAAGTTAGCAACAGAAAATAGAGTTGTTCCCTTACTTCCAACCAAAGTGTGCAAGTGCACGCATCAAGTAATAATGGGTGTATTAAGGCCCAGTTATCGTTCCCACGAGGATAGAACTCTAAATATCGTCTTAAACTATTTTATAAAGAATGAAAATGAAAAGAAAAGTTAGTGATTGAACTGTCTGGTCAAACGTTCCCTATTGTCTTGACAACGTTCCTTAGGAACATATTGTTTTTGTGTTTAGAATGTCCTATTTATAGGTAGAAGAGGGAGTGGCAGTCTTGTAAATCCTTTGGAGTTGGTTTCTTGATTGAAGGAACGAGGCGGTGGCAACAGTGTTTGGAAGCTTGCAAATTGCTTGATGGGACAATTTTTGTTGATGATTAGTCGTTTTCTTGCAGTCCCCCATGCCTTGCTTTCTTATTAGCCAATGAGAACTCTTGATTCTCTGTTGTTCATGTTTCTTGGTGCTTAACTGGCGTACCGCCTTTGCTTTTAGAAGACGTTGTTTCCACGTTTCCTGCAAAATGAACAGAAGCATTAAATGAAGGGAACAGGTGTAATAAATGCTCTCAATCCGTTCCCCTTTTAATATGTTTTCAAAGGAATACGTCATCATCCGTTCCCCTACTTTGTTTTTGTCACAAATGTGCAAAACAAGTGATTTTCATGCTGAAGTTGCTCATCAGATGAGGGAATAGATGATATTTTGCCATCAAAATGGGCTTAGATGGGAACGAATTTACGTCCCATCACCCAACTTGCTAATTGCTTCTTCAAACACTTTTCCTGATACATCCTTTGTCAAGATGTCGGCTAACTGATCTTCAGATTTAATGTAGGGAAAAAGAATAATATTTTGATCTAGCTTTTCCTTGATAAAGTGACTATGCATTTCTGAGTTCCAACCACCATTTGGGGGGGGGGGGAGAGCGAACTAACTTCTTGGCTAAGTGTAGAGGGAGCCATTTCTTAGTTGTAGAAGCTCCATGGAGTGATCTTTGAAGAGAAAGAACCAAACTTTGCTGGTCAAATTCGTGGACCCTTGAAGTTAGTGTTGAGTGACTGATTGGTGAGCTCTAAGAGCACCCATTTTCTGAGTCTGAGCCTTGGGTAAGCTTCATCACCTTTGTTGAGTTTTCTTTGGAAAGAATGAACCTTGATGCATGTAACAAGCTAAAGTTAATAACTTAAGGGTGGGTAAGGTTAAACACACCTAGAAATGCATGTTTGAATGTCTGGAAACCTTAAAAATGGGACCTTGGTTGGATATCTTCGCGAAAATGTAGAGTTGCATTCTGTCACAAAATATCCGGATGTGATATCCGGATATTGATATCCGGATATGTCCCCGACAAATATCCGGATATTCTGGGAATTTCGAGATGGTCACTGTTCTATTTTGACAGAATGGTATTATGGGTTTGTGGACCCATGATTGGTTAAGGGAACCTCTGTAATAATTAACTAAGTCAGAATCAATTGGATTAAGGGCTTATGGCTTTGTGAGAAGCCTAATGGCATATAACGTAAAAGGAAAATGTTGTCTTTATGTCATAAACGTTTAGATTATGAATGTTGATTTGATTGCTGGTATAAACAGACTGTGAGAGTGCTGTTTGTGGACCTTTGACTGAGTTGGACTTTTGAGTGGATAGTTAGCTTGCGAGGTAAGCTTTCGCGTCTTCGGTTTTGCCCTTATTTGGTTCCACCATACCTCATGGAGGGATGGTTTATATGCATGATGTGCCTTTATGAAATTGTGATTTATTGAAATGCTTTTGAGCTGTTAAGTGCAAATGCCTTATGATATGTATGTAGTTTTTCACCTAGACGGTAAGCCTGAGTATGTGGCGTCATACAATATGGTGATCCTGTGGGTGGGTACAAGTAGCATCTTGTACTACTGTGGGTTGTAGACGTATGTAATTCCTGCATTTTCTCTAGCCAGTAGGTGTAACACCCCGTAGTACTCCGATTGTTAACATGCATGATATTTAGCATACACAACGGAAGACATTATTTTAAAATAATAATAAAGCGTTTGACAAAAATACGAGTAAACTTTTTCCAAAACCTTTTCTGAAAACATTTCTAAACACGTTCACGTGAGATACTGTGAAAGTGTAAATCTAAACATACATCTACTAATTAATCCCATGAGCCAATACTAGTGGCTATTGACCATCAATATATGACATCAAGTATCATTCCTGACGGAGTCTCACGGACAGCATAACGACTGTATTTCGGATAATTGGAAACATGGTCCCACACATACAGATCACTTAATTGATACAATAATTTAAACAGATAGCTTGCAAATCCCACACGGAATGCAATCCCCTCAATGGGTCACATACAAATAATAAGGCTCCATGCCCAAATTAACTGAATACATGCATCAAGTCTATATTAATTCAAAGTATAAAAGCATCAGTAAATAATTCATGGCTCTAAGAATACAATCATGAGCCTAAATAAATACGTACAATAATCTCCATAAAATAATTAAGTATGTTAACAAGTCTACATGCCAACATCAAATCTAAACATAATATAAAATCATCAGCTGCATCATCAACTACTCCAATGCGGGGGCCTTGCCCTAGAAGCATCACCACTACTCTGGGTACCTGAAATGATGTCCCCAAACAGGGTGAGATAACCACATCTAAGTAAGCTCAAGGTTCATAGAGGATCCTCTAACCCTTGAGCCCACTTCCTGCATGACAAGTCAGATATAAAGCATATAATACAGACATACAGCATAAACATAGCATCATTATATCATCCTTGTGTTAACCCCAGGGTCAAAGCCATAGACGATTACACATGTATTACTTCCAGGGTCAAGCCAAAGACAGTCAACACAACCTCAGTATGAAATAGCTCCCAGAGTCAAGTCATAGGCAACCTACATACCATGATCACTGGCCAGGATCCTCATAACATATATCATCAGTGCATCATCATAACATCAAGATCATATAATATCTATATGAATGTGAATGAATTCACATATACATCATACCATATACTTTCATACAATACAACCATAATGCCCACCATCATGATGGGGCCACAAGAGAGAGGAGTCAACTAGAACTAGGAGCTTACCTTAGGGATCTTAGTACAAGCCCACACTCCAATAATAATACGTATGCTCCAACAATATCCTCAAGTACACGGTTCTCTAGGCACACATAGAGTAGGAACCGTTCACATCATTAATTAAATTTTAATACTTAAGTCATATTCACGACTTAATTATTTAATGATTCCACTTTTCGTACTCATATGCCAATAATAGGCCCGTGACAAGTCTAGACCAATTATTACTTATTACATATTTTAGTCCATTATAACAAGCCACTTTAATCTTCAATTATTTACATAGCTTAGAATCACATTCAAGGCTCACTTAGGTATCTTAGATTATTTTCAACTCATCCAAGCTATATTTATGATTATTATAAGTTACTAAGGGTTCCCATAAGCCCACTTAACTTAAATATTACTTTTACGGTTTTTCCATAACTGTACATGATTCTATTTTCTAGTTACTGAGCGCAACTCACTAGTTATAAAATTCTTATCTTTTAGTATGTTAATCTAGACTCAATTACCTTTCCAACAAGGTATCACATGCCTCATTTGGAGTTTTCTAACTCCGGTTATCACTATTTGAAGTTGGACAAGCAAAGCTGTTTGCCAACTCCGAACAGGGCCCTAAACATCCTTTACCATTTCTACGATTCTGCAAAATATACTAAATCAAATTGCTCTCAAATTTTTATGTCGACAACTAGACAAATATATCTTTAATTCCACATATTATGAGCCTAATTGGAGTAAGCACAGAGGGAGAAACAATTCGTGGAAGTTGCAGCCATGTACAGCCCCTGCACATGGCCTACCTGTGCAGTCCTCACTCAAACGAACATACATAATGGAATACATCTTCAATTGATACCAAATTTTGACACCTCATAGCTAACATCGCAAGCTTAAATTTGATATAAGGCATAGCCCTATATGACTTCTGTGAAGAAAGATATGCTCTCCCCACGTTCGCCTAAAAACTGATTATATGGCCCTAAATTTGTTTACTTAACCAACCTTAATTATTTTTTTATTATAAATCCTAATTTACTTTAATTCTTGGATTTTTCTATTATTAAGTCATATTATGAAATCTCCTTAGTCCCGTTATATCATGACACTTAAATTTTACTAATTACTTAATTAGTGTACATAAACCCTACTTTAGTCCAATTTTAGAGTTAAATCATTAACTACTTTTGTTAATTAATTCCTACCCTTAATTAATCCCCTAATTCATTATCTCCTTAATTTTAACATAACTAAATCCTTAAAAACTTTATGGTGCCACCTAGTTAATCTTTCTACTCATTTTTCCACACTTAACAACTTAATCACATTTTTTTGTCATCAAACCCTATCCATCCTTTACTTGGCTGAATCATACATGGTCCATATTAGGGTTCATAGTCATCTTTTTACATGAACATCACTTAAAGATCCAAATGTGGCACCTTTTGTCATTAAATCCATCATTCCATGGTTCAAAACACACCCACCCTTAAGAATCATCATCAAACCATGGCATTAAAAAATTTTAAACAATATTTCTCCAATACATAAAAAAACCGTGGCACGAACACAAGAAAAAGGGAGGCTTTTTGGTTCATATTTCCCAAATGGGAGCTTACATCTTCAAAGTTCCTCCTTTAGAAAAAGTCTCCACATTTTTCCATCAAGAACCCTCCTTTAAGCAAGGACAAACCTTCATGAACATGCTCATGAGTTAGGCTCAAGAACACAAGAAGAAAGATGAGGTTTTTCATGAAAAAATCAAGAACACTTACCCAAAAATCAAAGGAAACAAGCAAGCAAATGTGGTTCACAAAACTGTGGCTGTTTGGGATGATAAGGGACACGAAATTTTTGATTCACACCATGAAAATGTTATGGTTGTGAAGAGGAGAGTGAGGGGAACAATCTTTGTGAAGGAAATTTGGTGGTTTGGAGAGATTTAGGTGAAGAAGTCTTAGAGAGAAGTAAGAGTTTTCAAAATTTGAAACTTAGAGAGTGAGAGAGAGAGAGAGAGAGAGAGGAAGGAGGCTGATCAGAAATGGAGGGGGTGGTGCCCTAATGAGGGCTGCCATGTCACTTAAGAGTAGTGAGACCCGGTATAATTTTATCTGAACCGTCGTCAAATTTTTTACCCGAAAACCTCCAAGACTCTAACTTTAAGTACTTAACATTAATTTTGTCTAATTATCATGTTCATAACTTAAAAAGTTGATTAGTAGATCACAAATCCTCTAACAGTTGTTTAATTGCACTATATAGTCTTTACCGGTGTTTTTAACTGTACCCGAATTTCATAATCTTCTTAACTTTAACATCTTTGGTCTAATTATGAATTGTTAGGCATATATTGATCTTTATTTCCATTTCATCACATTTTACCCGTTCTGGGATTCAACCGGCTCCTGCTACAGCAGTACAAAATACACGACAGAAGTGACTTTTCAGAAATACCCCAATATGGGTATCAATCTTCATCAAATCTTATCCTAACCTCAATCATGATGTTTATTTCATTAGATTATCTCTTTAACTATAATTTTCTCACTTGAAGCTATTCTACTGACTGTTATTGCGTCAGAAGTCAAAATTAACTGATGAAAATTCACCTGTGTAGAATACCCTCAATATGGGTATCAAAATTCTTAGAATTTCATCCTCATTCCATTTATGACCATAAGGTCCTCATTATAACCCTCTAATTTAAAATTCATATAATTAGGATTATTATAGTAGGATTCTGACACACATTACATGATTATATGATGCATTGCACAGATTTTGGAACTTATACTGTTTATTGTTTTAGAACTTATATTACACATGTAAGTGAGCTTGGGGTGGAGAGATCCTTGAGGACCCTTGTCTTACTGAGATTTCTTTTTAGAGATCTCACCCCACGTTTGGGGCACATTTTCAGGTTCAGGTACCTCGGGGGTTGATACCTCTGGTGGCAGGAGGCCGGAGCTTAATTGACTGATGTATGCATGTTTATGCTGATATGCTTTGATGCTGATTTATGTTTGATTGTAATTATATTGCTATTTGGGTTGAGACTATGTTGGGCTTGTTGCCTTATTTGGTGAGTATGGGGGTTGTCCATGCCACACTGGTTATGCTTTGTTTATTTGGACTCGAGTTGTATAATGTATCAGGATTTTGTCCGGTCTACGTGTTGTAGTTTCGTGACTAGATACACACTAATTTAATGAGGTTATTCAACTAGCTTTTATTGCAATTTACATACAGAAAATCTTTTGAAAATGAATTAAGTAATCAACTTGGTTAATATTAATGATGTCATAATTGAAAAGAAAAAGTTAGCTTCTGTATTTATTTAGTTGCGCCATTACCATATATATGTTTAATACACTGGGTGCACACGGGGTGTTACAATCACCATAGGAAAACTTGTCTATTCTAGAGGAGCCCACTGCAAAGGAAGTTTGGTGGACGAAGCCAGATTCTGGGATATTTTTGCCAACACCAACCTGACCCCCTAAACCCATGGTGCCACTGTCAAGTAGGCATTACAGGTTCAAATCTACTACATCATAAGGAACATCTCTATTGATGCAGTACCCCTCATCTATGGCAACCTGAAGAATGAGTTCAGGAAAACCACCATCTGCCTTCTCTGCCTAATTTCAAAGCTTTGTCTAAGAGTTGGTATACCCATTCCCAAGGGTGAAGACCTAGTTGTTGGGTTTGTTCTTGATTTCAAAACTTGAAACGGTCTGAGAAGCATCTACATTAATGGAGCCTTATCATTCCTCAGAGATCACAACATCAAGCATGATGTTGCTGTGCTCAATGATGAGGATGATGAAGAGGAAAAAGAAGACCTTGAACCCAAAAAGAAGAAAACCAAGAAAATCAAGAAGCCAACACCTTCAAAACCAACAATACCTCAACCACCAAAACTGAAAAATCTGTTCCCCCTCCCTCTAGAGTAAAGAAGGAAGCCCCTACTGCTACTGGGAGCAAGCAAGGCAAGAAACCTCCTCCCAAATCTCCTGCCAAATCAGCCACAAAAGCAACCCCAAGGAAAGGGGAAGGAACTAGTCAAAGGCTGAAGAGAACCTTCAGCAGCACTAAAAGACCAGAGGAAACTACCTCTGAAAAGCCTATCACCCTCTTTAACAAAAAGGATGATAGTGAAGACAATGAGCCTATTTTGAAAAGGCTGAAGAAGGATGGAGCATCAAGACCTTAGCCAAATACCATGGAGAGGTCCCCAGGTATCCCTGAAATATCTGGTTTCTCTGACGTTTCGTCTTTCCAAGCATCACCTCCTCGTTCTTCACCACCACCACAAGATGCATCACAACAGCCTTCTCCAAGACAACAAGAAAGAGAAGCACTGAAGGAAACATAAGCATCCAAGGCTGCAGAAAAATAAGTGGCTGAGCAAGAGCAACAAAAGGCTTAGCAACAAAAAAAGATTGACAAAGAAAAGGGGATTGCTCACAGTCCCCCTAAAAAGAAAAAGCCAACTGTTCCCAGACAAATCAGTCTGGGGGGACCCCTATCTTCTGCATTCATCCATCTCGATACTTTTGGGGACGAGGCCCTAGCTAGGGCTCTAGGATAAGAGGAAAGACTTGAAGTTCCTTCACTGATGGAGAAACAGATTACAGCAATCCCCTCTACCTCAAAAACAAAGGAGGTAGTGCCAGTCAAGCACCTGCTGAAGAACCATCTTCTGACCCCCTACCAAAACAACGAGAAGAAGAAGAAGACAACTCCCCTCAATACAGCAATTCCCCTTGCAGCAAGGAGAAAATCCCAAATAGGAATTGCTGAAATTTTTTAAATGACGGGGAGGAAAATAGAGAAGCTACTTCCTGAAGAGCCATCCATTCCTCAAATTAACACCTCCAGCACCACAGAAGAGCTGAAAGCTCTGAGGAATGAAATGGAGCAGCTCTCCTCTACCTTCAACCAGTTTTAGGAACAACAGAAGGCAGAGAGAGATAGAGCAACTCCTCAACTCTGTCAACAATAGCATCAGAAGCATTAGAGTTGCACCCTCTGCACCAACACTACAGGCTGTCAGAAATGAAGTCAGAAATGCAGTTGATGCCCTGAAACATGCTCACGCTATGCATAATACCAAGGCTGAGTTACAACTCAGACGCCTCCTTATCAAAGATGCTGAGGAACGGAAAGAGTCCAAAGAAGCTTTCAAAGTCTTTGGTACGTTCTTGGAAGAAAAACTCACTCAGCTGGAGGATAGAGTGCTGGATGTGGAAGGCCAATTGGTGCACATACACAATGGCAGAGTAATGATGAGAGCCACCATGGAACACATCACTATTGTAGTCAGTGACCTCCTGAAAGAAGCTGAAAAAATGGCTCCCTGAGGTTGAATTGAAGAAATTAAAGGACCAGCTGAGAAGGAGACCATTGACACATAAGGAAATTGATGAAAAGAGGGATGCAAAGAAGAACAAGAGTTTGGAAAAGAGGCATCCACAATGAAAGGAGAAAGACCCTCCTCTTATTTTAATTTTTGCATTCTGTTATTTTTCTTTTCACAAGTTCAAATTTATTTTTCCGTTCCCTAGTGCACAATCTTTTTGAATAGAAAAACTCCTTTTTGTTCAGTGAAAATTCAAACTGTTTGGAGCAAACATTTTAGTTATAGTACTGTGGCTGTGCAAGTTTGAATAAATAATGGCATGAAACATAAAATCAGTGAGTAATAATTGTATTCTTACTTTGAATTATGGAAATAGAGAAAGAGAAGTGAGTTTAATCACTTCATTATTTTTAACCACTCCATAATTCCTCCTCACAAAAGGTCCTTTGAAATAGAAGACACTCATACCTCTTAGGAAAGCAGCAGATAAGCAAGTTTGAAGAATCACATCCAGGAATGGATAGAGAAACACCAAGCCTGAGTGATAGTGAGATAGAAGATCAGCAACCTTCACTTACCTTGGAACAAATTCTTTCTACTTGCCATCTATGGATAGTAATTCATCTTTGAATGTGATTATGATTACTCATTAGTTAAGTTTTTAATGTGAGCTTTTCTTTGAAATTGAGCAGCCTAACCACTATCTCTAAGTTGTTTGAGGACAACCAACAGTTTAGTTTTGGGATATTTGATGGGACAAAAATTCGTTCCTATCTAAGCCCATTTTGATGGTAAAATATCATTCGTTCCTTCATCTGATGGTAAAATATCATTCGTTCCTTCATCTGATGAGCAACTTTTGCATTAAAAACACGTGTTTATATCTTCATAACAAAAACACAGCGAGGAACGAATTTTTGCATTAAAAACACGTGTTTATATCTTTATAACAAATAACACGTTCCTTCATCCGATAACAACTTTTGCATTAAAAACACGTGTTGTTATGAGCCATGCATATTATGATTATTTATTTTTCCATGATGAGGTTGTCTATGCCACTATTAAATAAACTGTTTATTTGTTGACTTGAGTATTTGTATTGTAGCGCCATGAGTTATGAATGCTTTTGAATTGTTATTTATGAGCACGAGGTATTTCAGATTTATTTTAGTGTTGCAATTACATAAGGAAATCTCACAGATAGTATCAATATGTAATGTCTCTTATTATTTGGGTGTGTCTTTCCTTAGACCTAACGTTGTCGTATAGACCTGTGCTCTGGAAGGCTTGCTTTGATTGTATATCTTGTCTGCCTGAAAAATGGAGACTCGTAGCTATACTATTGGGCATGCCCTAAGGACTCAGGGCTAGTGTGACTAAAGGAATTCGTCAATCTCTGTGAGAGATTAGGTTATCCGTAGACCGGTGAAACCGGAATGATATTTACGGGACTCGGGAATCTATGCATAGTGAAGGAGTCATGAGATGGCCTGCTCTTTAGAGTCCGTAAATGAAGATTCCCTCTTTCGGCAAAAGCTAACCCTAGACCGCAAGGGTTGATACGTTTTCCTTGACCTAGATCAATGGGATGGATAACCGAGACGAAAGGATAATTCACACGGTAACCAAATAGGTATAACAGGTTGATCATTCGATGAACTCAACTATCTCTGGGACAACAAAGCATTGCTAGTGCTTTGTGTTGTCAATAGATGGATTGGGCCTAATGGGGCCAAGCCCATTTATGTTAGTGGCTATGTTGGGCCTGATGGGTCGCACACAAACACCTTAAGTTGTCTTGAATTCTAGCATATGTGTTTTGGGCCCAATAAGGCATAATGGGTCTAAGTTGGAAAAGCCCACATATTGGGCCAAGAGAGAGTAGGTGGCATCATAGGTAGGGATGGCAAAAACGAGCCGACCCATCGGGTGGGCTCGTAACCCGTAAAAAATGAGCCGGGTTGGGTTGGTAAAAACAAGCTGCCAACCCGAGTCAACCCAACCCGAGCCAGCTCGAAATAAAACGAGCCAACCCGCGGGTCAAACGAGCCAGCTCGCGGGTTAAGGTTTTTTTTTAAAAAAAAATACAAAATATAATATACAAAATCCACACATGTTGTCATCGTCTTTCTTCCTTCTCTAAACCTAAATCCCTAATCTTCTCACATCCCTAACATTTTTATATTGTTAGGCTGTGTTGGCTTTGTTTGGTTCAAATATCTTACTCACTTGGTAGTAAGTGGTTCTGATTGTTTCTTGGTGTTGGTGTAAATTTGTTGTGAAAAAAATTAGAAACTAAAATATTTTTCTTTTTTTTCTCATTTTGTAACCCTTTGTTTAAGCTTATGGAAGCCACATGGCTGGTGCATTAATACTACAGGTTCATTTAAATGAGCTGAAAATGAGCCAACCAGCGAGCCAATTTTCGAGCCAACTTGCGAGCTATTTTTTCAAGCCAACCCACGAGCCATATTTTGAGCCAACCCTAACCCGACTCGGGTCGGGTTGGGTTGAGTTTTCTGGCTCGTTTTTTTTTTCGAGCCAACCCTAACCCGACTCGTTTTTTTCGGGTTGTATGCGGGTTGGGCCGGGTCGAGCCCGGTTGGCCCGTTTTGCCATCCCTAATCATAGGTCAAGTTGGACTTGATCCATGATGTAACCTAATTAATTTAAATGGTAAATTAATAAAATTAATTTGAATTCTAATTTCGAATTTCGAATTTAAAATTTGAATTGAAATAAATTTTTTTTAAATTCTAATTTTGAATTTCGAATTTAAAATTGGAATTTAAATATAGTCATTAAATTAGATTTATTGAAGATAGAGAATATAAAGGAAACCAATCAATTAGATTGATTGGAAACAAATAAATTGGATTGATTGACCAAAATTAAGGAAACCAATTAATTAAATTAATTGGCTGAAATTGGGGAAAACAAATCAATTGGATTGATTGACCAAAATTAAGGAAACCAATTAATTAAATTAATTAGTTGAAATTGGGGGAAACAAATCAATTGGATTGATTGACCAAAATTAAAGAAAACTAATTAATTAAATTAATTGGCTGAAATTAGGGAAACAAATCAATTGGATTGATTGACCAAAATTAAGGAAACGAATTAATTAGATTAATTGGATGGAATTTGAGAAACCAATCAATTGGATTGATTGGGTAAAATTAAGGAAACTAATTAATTAATTTAATTGGCTGAAAGTGGGGAAACCAATCAATCAGATTGATTGGATAAAATTAAGGAAATTACCCAATAAGATTGGGATTTGATGAGGGCACTGATTTGACCAGTCTTAGGTTAATGAGTCGCAACATCTATATATAGCCCCTCTTCTTCCTTAGTTTTGTATCTTTTCTTCATATCTAATTTTCTCCACTGAAACCTTGGCCAACACACACATCAGTGTGGCGGCTATCTCTCTCTTGGAATAACCAAAGGCACTACCCAATCTCTATTCTTCTCTTTATTCTAGCAACTCCATTGATGGAGATTGGGCATTCGAAGAAGGGTTCTTCTCTTACAAGACAACAAGGTGGTGTGGATTTCCATCGGAGGACTTGTGTTCTTCAAGTCTGAAGAATTGATCAAGAACGCATTTGATCAGGAATAATAATCTGAATAAAGGTATCTACTTTAAACCTTAACATGTCTATTGCATGATTCATGGGTTAAACATGATTGAGGGTGGGCAAAGGTTGCTTCTTCCGCATAAAAAAATTTAATTTTTCCCTCTTTCATGCTCATGGCCTACAAAGGCAACTTACAAGTGGTATTAGGGCTTGTTGCTTTACTATCGACAAGTCAGGGTACTTTTGTTCGGTTAAAAATGCGATTTTTACATTTTGGTTCATTAAAGATTTGATCTTTGATGTTTTAATCAGTTAAAAATGTGACCTTTATGTTTTGGTTGGTTAAAGATTTGATCTTTGACGTTTTAATCGATTAAAAATGTGAACTTTACATTTTGTTGGTTAAAGATATGATCTTTGACATTTTGATCAAATAAAGATTTGATCTTTAATTTTTTACTCGGTAAAAAAATGATCTTTGCATAAAATTTTGATTTTTTGGATATGTTAAAAGTTAATATGTCAATGTTAAAGCATAGAACATATTTAGTATATTTTTGCGCTTGTATGGTTACTAACTTTTCAGGTGCAAATAAAGGAAGGGGATGGTCATGGTGCCCAAAATTAAATTTTAATTGTTGTGATTTAATTTTGGTAAATAAGGCTTGTATGCCTTGTCTTTCTTTTACTCTTGTATATATTCTTTTCTCACCTTACTCCCCTCAAATGTAACTTGAGGTTTCTTGAATCAATATGTAATTAGAAATTAGGCTAATGGCGTTTTAGGCATCGAGGAGTCCATGGAGGAGCCGCGGCTTAAGGAGCATGATGGGAGAAGATGGCATAAGTACCATGATTATCCCAAAATAAATGTGATTTATTATGCCTATGAATGTATGCGTGTATGTCAAAGCGACTAGTATGCATGTCATAAAATCGCGTATGTATGTTTCTATTGTGCATGTCCAAAAGCGACTAGTATAGTATGTTGTAGATGTATGATATAGGGCAATGACTAGCATGATAGTACAATATGCGCGTTTGATGAGACTTGGTAAATCCCTAATAAAAGAAAAGGAACCCTAAAAAGGAACAATTATTAAGTGCATGATTGCCTCCCACCGTCGGTACAAATTGAATCCCTTCGACATGGTGATGATCTACAACTCAGTTGGGACCCACTCTTTCATTGGGTAAGATGAATGCTTGAAGTGTAGAGACACTTAGTATGGTGGTTTGTGCTTGACCAGGTGCATAAGTTGCAGGCTCAGCTGAGCTTATATACTTGGGGCAATAGTGCCAGGTTGGTTGCATGAGATGCACCACTAAGTGACAAGGATTTGTCAACCTGATGTTAAGAAAAGGTATGAGATACTGTTGATAATGATCAACCCATCGTTTAATTTGATCTTGCGGTCTCAGAAGGGGATTAAAGGAAACAGTCGTTCTCTTAACCCACTACGGAAATTCTTAAGAAGAATAGCCCTAGGTCAATAAGGAAAAAGGCCATTGACTTAGACAAAATAGTGGGAGAGGCCATTTATTTGAAGTCTTTAATAATATGGTCTATTTATAACAATATTAATTATTTTATTTTTATATCATATTCAGCTTAATATGTTTGACCAGTCCTAATTTCATGGACTGGTATCAGAACATCAGAATTGTTATGCGGGCCGATAAAGTTGCTTATGTCATTGACGCTGCTTTACCTATTGCGCCTAAGGAAGGGGAATATGGGTTCGCGAAATTTGATTTCGAGGCCCACAAGCAACACATGGATGATAATGTGTTGGCTTGTTGCATCATGCTGGCATCCATGTTACCCGAGCTGCATAAACAGCATGAGCATATGGATGCCCCCTCCATTATCCTTCATCTCAAGGAGTTGTATGATAAGAAGGATAAGAATGAGAGGTATGAGACCTCTAGGGAATTGTTCCTATGCAAGATGACTGAAGGCATGTCTTTTAACCGCCATGTCCTAAAGATAAAAGCACTCATTGAGAAGCTAGAGGGTCTAGGCTTCACAATGGATGCTGAATTAATTAATGAATTAGTTCTATCATCACTTCCTCCTTCAATCAGTGGGTTCATTATGAACTATAACATGCATTCGGTGAATGTTACACTGCCTGAGTTGTTAAACATGTTAACTACTCTTGAGGTGTCTATCAAAAAGGATAAGACACAAGCTCTTCTTATTGGTGGGTCTTCCAAAACCAAGGATAAGGGTAAAAGGAAAGAGCTTGTGAAGCCTAATCCCCTCAAGCCCAAAGAAAAGTCCAATAAGAAGACGGGCAAGGCCAAAGGTAAGGGCAAGGATAAAAATGACGCTGAGTGCTTCCATTGTGGCAAGAAAGGCTATTGGAAGAGGAACTGTCCTGACTACATCAAAGGTGTAATGGAAAAGAAGCATGGTGAAGCTTCTACCTCAGGTATTTAAATGATTGAGGTTAATTTTTCTTGTGCTAACCCGGCTTCATGGGTATTGGATACCTGTTGTCGTTCTCACATCTGCAATATGTTGCAGGTGCTAAGGAATCCGAGGAAGCTTGACAAGAATGAGGTGGATCTTCGAGTTGGGAATGGAGCAAGAGTTGTTGCATTGGCTATTGGAGATGTTGACCTTGTTTCATGTACGAGCCTTATGCTGCATTTGAAGAATTGTCTTTATGTTCCTAACATTTCTAAACATTATTTCTATTTCTTGTTTAGAACGAGATGGTTTTATATTTACTATTAAGAGTAGTGAATTTTCTATCATTATGAATGATATTGGTTTTTGATACTGCTTCTTTGGTAAATGGCTTATATGTTCTAGAAATGGAAAATAAAGTCCTCAATGTGAATGTGAAACGACCTAGGATAAATAATAAATCTTATCTTTGGCATTGTAGACTAGGACACATAAACAAAACAAGACTCTCTAGGCTACATGCAAATGGACAACTAGGTTCCATGGATTTAGAATCCTATGGACCTTGTGAGTCTTGTCTAGCTGGGAAAATGACTCAGACCAAGCCCAAAAGGCTTGAGAGTCATAGGGCTAGTGAGTTATTAAGACTTATTCACTCTGATGTATGTGGTCCAATATCTGTCAAGGCGTGGATATTCCTACTTTAATGCCTTTACTGATGATAGATCAAGATTTAGGTATGTATACCTGATGAGACATAAATCTGAAGCCTTTGAAAAGTTCAAGGAGTATAGGAGTGAAGTAGAGAAACAACGATGCAAAATGATTAAGACATTACGATCAGATCGTGGTGGCGAATATCTGAGCAACGAGTTTCAAGATTATCTAAAGGAGAATGGGATTCTCTCACAGTTTATTGTGCCTTACACGCCACACCCAAATGGTGTATCCGAAAGGAGGAACCAAACCTTACTGGATATGGTTAGGTCTATGATGAGTGAGACAGAACTCCCAAAATCATTTTGGGGTATGCCTTAAGCACTGCAGCATACCTTCTGAATAGGGTACCTTCTAAATCTGTTCAAGCATATCTGGTAGGAGACCAAACTTGAGCTACCTCAAGATTTTGGGATCTCCAGCATATGTCAAAGCGCTGACATTAGAGGATCTTCTTTCTCAAGGAGCTAGTGGGAGTAAAATTGAACTTAAAGAAGTTCAAAGCCCACAAGAACAGATTAAGGAACCCGAGTCTGCTCCGCTGGTGACGTTCTCCAATGGAGAAGTAAACACACAACTTCGTAGGTCTACTAGGGTTAGTCAACCACCTGAGAGGTACGGTTATGTGATTGAGAATCAGCAAACCGTTAAGGATGACGAACCTTGTAACTATGAGGAGACAGTCAAAGATGTTGACTCCTCCAAATGGCTTGAAGCCATGAGGTCTGAAATAGACTCGATGCATCAAAACCAGGTATGGACTTTGGTTCCACATCCAGAAGGAATGGTTCCTACTGGATGTAAATGGGTCTTTAAGAAAAAGACTGATGCAGATGGCAACGTTCAAACCTATAAAGCTAGGTTGGTTTTGAAAGGATATCGTTAAAGACAATGAGTTGACTATGACGAGACTTTCTCACCTGTTGCCATGATCAAATCTATTCGGATCATGCTAGCTATAGCAACATATAATGATTATGAAATTTGGCAAATGGATGTCAAGAATGCCTTCTTGAATGGGTTCTTGAAGGAGGAGGTGTATATGACACAGCCTGAAGGTTTTGAATCCAAAGGCCAGAAGTATATTGTATGCAAACTTCAAAGGTCAATATGTAGGCTAAAGCAAGCATCACGGAGTTGGAACATCCGTTTTGATGAGGTTGTTAGGAGTAACGGTT